>NC_051330.1:21096921-21104739 GCF_015220235.1 Choloepus didactylus | reverse complement strand
TGACCTCAAAAGCAGCAACTTCTGACTTCTCACCAGTATATAACCAAAGACTTAGAGAAGGAGTGCACTTCATTATATTTGTCCTTGTTTTCATCCCTTTTTTGTATGTATTTTGTATGTTTGTTAGTATTTTTTCTTTTATTTTTTTCTCTCTTTCCTTCCTTTTTCTTCTCTTCTTTTTCTTATCCTGGTGGACTGAAGAGAGGGACAACAAGATTTCCAAAATAACCACAATGAAATACTCAGAATACCCGGTTCTCAACAAAAATCTATACAGCATTCAAGAAGACAGAAAAGTACAGTCTATTCAAAGGAATAAAAAAGAATTAGAAAATATTTGGGAGGAAGCACAGTATCTGGAATTATTAACCAAAAACTTTAGGACAATCTAATAAATAGTGTCAATGAACTAAAGGGAAATATGGACAAAAAACTAAAGGAAATCAAGAAAACAATATAGGAACAAAATAAGAATTTCTATAATGAGATAGAAATTATAAAGAAGAACTAAATGGAAATTCTGGGACTCAAAAGTACAATAACTGAAGTGAAAATTTCAATAGAGGAGTTCAAAAACAGACTGAAGGACATAGAATAAATGATCAGAGAACTCAAAGATAAAGCAATTGAAATTGTCCAAGTTGTACAGAAGAAAGAAAAATGAATGAAAGGAGAAAAAAAGGAACATAGCCCAAGGAACCTGTGGGGAAACACCACACATACATTCATATGCGGGTCCCAGAAAGAGAAAAGAGAGGTAAAAGGCCAGAAGAAATATTTGAAGACATAACAGCAGAAAAATTCCAAAATCTGATGAAAGGTATGAATATGCAAATAAAGATTCCCAATGAGGGCCAATCAGGATGAACCCAAGCAGTTATATGCCAAGGCACATAATGATCAAACTGCCTGCACTTGTTTTGAGCTATGTACCCCTGAAAATCTTATGTCCTTTTAATTCAATCTTGTGGGGGCAGACCTATTGTGGGTGGGACCTTTTGGTTAGGCTATTTCAATTGAGGTGTGATTCAGCCCATTCAATGTGAGTCTTAATCCTTAACTGGAGTTCTTTGTGAGGAGAATAAAAGACAAGAGCTCAGAGAGAGAAAGAGAAATGCCCAAAGATATTTTGGAGATAGCCATTGAAACCAGAACCAGGAGAGAAGGAGCAGAAAATGCTGGCCATCTGCCTTCCCATGTGACAGAGGAAACTTGGATGCCAGCAGCCTTTCTTCAGAGAAGGTGTCTTCCTCTCAATGCCTTAATTTGTTCATTTTCATGGCTTTAGAACTGTAAACTTGTAACCTAATAAATCCCCATTGAAAAAGACAACCCATTTCTGTTATATTGCATTCCGGCAGCTTTAGCAAACTGAAACACTGTCCAATGCCAAAGACAAAGACAGAATCTTAAAAACAGCAAAAAACAGTATGCCACATATAAGGGATCCTTAATAAGATTAACATCCAATTTCTCAGTAGAAACCATGGAAGCCAGAAGACAGTGGGAGGACATATTTAAAGTACTGAAAGAAAAAAAAAAAAAAAGTTACCCAAGAATAATATATCTGCCAAAGTTGTACTTCAAAAATGAGGGATAAATTAAGAGATTCCTAGACAAACAAAAATTGAGGGAGTACATTACCTGTAGACGTGCTGTGATGGTTAGGTTCATGTGTCAACTTGGCCAGCTGATGGTACCCAGCTGTCTAGTCAAGCAAGCACTGGCCTAACCATTTGTGGCTGGTTAATAAACCAACAGGCTGGGTTTTAAATCATCAGTCAATGGCTGCAGCTATGACTGCTGATGTCAATGAAGGGCGAGTCTTCCACAATGAGAGAATGCAGTTGGCTGGATTTAATCCAATCAATCAGCTGAAGACTTTTACGTGAGACAGATAGAAGACCTTCACTTCTTTTTTGGCTGACCAGCAAAGCGTTTCCTGAGGAGTTTGTCAAAGTTGTCTGTTTGTTTCCTGAGGAGTTCATCAAACATCTTCATTGGAGTTGCCAGTCTGCTGCCTGCCCTATGGAATTTGGACTCGTGCATATCCACAGTTCCATGAGACACCTTTATAAATCTTACATTCGTAGATATCTCTCATTGATTGTTTCCCTAGAGAACGCTAATACACCTGCCTTATAGGAAATGCTAAAGGGAGCCCTTTTTGTTGAAAGAAAAGGACACTAGACAGTGTCTTGATGCTGAATGAAAAAATAAAAATCTCTGGTGTAAGTAAAAATATGAGTAAATACACATGTCAGTATTATTTCATTTTTCATTTGTATTGCTGTCTTTTACTCTTTATAAGGCTGAAAATTCAAATGCATATAAAACCAGTATAAATCTTTGTTATTAGGCACACTGCATAAAGATGTAATTTGTGACAAGAACATAAAAGGGAGGGACGGAAGGAAACAGATACTGTGTATGTGTGGGCTGTTGAAGTCAGCTGGAATCAAAATTAACTAAATTGTAATACAGTTATGCTAAATATAACCATAAGGAAAATATCTAAAAAATCTTCACAAAAGGAGAAGATAAGTGACTCAAAATTTCTTATTATAAAAGACCATGTAGAGGGAGAAGCTAAGATGGCAGCATAGAGAGGAATGGAAGAGAGTTAGTCCCCCTGGAACAATTCATAAAAGACAGAAAAATTAGTAAATAACCTGGAATAACTGTGGGGAGACAAACGTGACTGTCCACTCATCATCCACCAACCTGAATTGGGAGGAATGCCTGAGATGGCAGCATAAAGTCTGTAAGTGAAAACTGCAGACCCGCGCTGAGAGCCGAGAGCCCCTCCCTCACGGGAGCCTCATGGTGCTAGAGAGCAGCCCTCTCTGAACAAGTGAATGTACCTCAGCCCAGCTCCAATAGGGGCTTTAATGTTAACCACTCAATAGACAGCAAATCCCCAACAAGCAGACAGAGGCTTTTGGTGATGACTGACCTTGGGAGAGTCAGGGGACATATGTGTCTCAGGATGGGGAGCCCAGAGAATCGGGTGCTATCTCTGGCAGACGGGTGAATCTGGGAGCTCTCTGTCCCTTTCTGTCTCTGTCAACCTGGGTGGCTCAGTGGAAAAAGCCTCAGCCATTTTAAGCTGCCATAGAGAAAGCCTCAGCCATTTTAAACTTGCAGACAAGGTGGAGAGAGCATAGTCAGAGAAACAAAGAATCTATTTATATGCAAATGACCTCTCTGTAGGGGCATAGCTTCCCAAGACGAAAGTTAGGGGCCCAGCTCTACTACTACCTGCCTTACATGCAGAACCAGACCCCAGATCCTGGGGGAGGAGAGCCACAGGTCACATTCCCTTACACCAGCCAATGACAGGCTGACAGGCACACCTGCCAGGCAGAAAAGCACACGGTGTGTCAATCCTCTAAGACACACCATCAGGGAAACCGGATACTGAATATTTCCTCCTTCTGTGACTTGAGCCTGTTCTCATCCGAGAAAACCTGATTGGGGTAGCCGAAGACGTCAGATGCCTAGACACGGAAAACTACAACCTACACTAAGAAAAATGAAGTTATGGCCCAGCCAAAGGAACAAACTTACACTTCACCTGAGATACAGGAATTTAAACAACTAATACTAAATCAATTCAAAAAGGTTAGGGAAGACATGGCAAAAGAGATAATGGTTTTAAAGAAAACACTGGGCAAACATAAGACAGAAATTGAAAATTCAAAAAAACAAGTGGCAGAATCTATGGAAATGAAAGGCATAACACAAGAGATGAAAGACACAATGGAAACATACAACAGCAGATCTCAACAGGCAGAAGAAAGCACTCAGGAACTGGAGAACAAGGCACCTGAAAGCCTACACACAAAAGAACAGATAGAGAAAAGAATGGAAAAATACGAGCAACATCTCTGGGAACTTAAAGACAAAACAAAAAGCAAGAATTTACATGTTATTGGTGTCCCAGAAGGAGAAGAGAAGGGAAAAGGGCAGAAGCAATAATAGAGGAAATAATCAATGAAAATTTCCCATCTCTTATGAAAGATGTAAAATTACAGATCCCAGAAGAGGAGCGCACTCCAAACAATAGATCTGAATAGGCCTATGCCAAGACACTTAATAAGCAGATTATCAAATGTCAAAGATAAAGAGAGAATCCTGAAAGCAGCAAGAGAAAAGCAATCGATCACATACAAAGGAAGCTTAATTAAGACTCTGTGTGGATCTCTCAGCAGAAACCATGGAGGCAAGAAGGAAGTGGTGTTACATATTTAAGATACTGAAAGAGAAAAAACACCAATCAAGAATCCTATATCCAACAAAACTGTCCTTCAAATATGAGAGAGAGTTCAAAATATTCTCTGACAAACAGACAATGAGAGACTTTGTGAACAAGACATCTGCCCTACAGAAAATACTAAAGGGAGCACTACAGGCTGATAGGAGAAGACAGCAGTGAGAGGTTTGGAACACAACTTTGAGTGATGGTAGCACAGCAATGTAAGTACACTGAACAAAGATAACTATGAACATGGTTGAAAGAGGAAGGTTAGGAGCATGTGGGACACCAGAAGGAAAACGGAAAGATAAAGACTGGGACTGTATAACTCAGTGAAACCTAGAGTGTTCTACAATTGTAATAAAATGTACAAATGTTTTTTCACAAGGGAGAACAAATGAATGTCAACCTTGCAAGGTGTTAAAAATAGGGAGGCACTGGGAGAAAAGAACAATCAATGTAAACTGAAGACTATAATTAACAGAATCATTGTATTATGCTTCCTTTAATGTAACAAAGGCAATATACCAAGGTAAATGCAGATAAGAGGGGGACATAGGGGAGGGGTGTGAGACACTTGACATTGGTGGTGTTGTCTGACTCTTTATTCTACTTTGATTTAAGGTTATCTTTCCTTTTGCTGCTTCCTAGTTGTTGTTTTTGTTTTTTTCTCTCTTTCTTTTTTCTTTTTCTTTTGCCTCTCTACCTTCTTTGACTCTTCCTCCTGCTTTGTGGAAGAAATGTAGATGTCCTTATATAGATTGTGGTGAGGGTGGTGAACACATAAATACGTGATTATACAGGGAACAATCGATTATTTACTTAGGATGGAATGTGTGGCATTTGAACAAAACCATTTAAAAAAAAAATGGGTTGATGATGAAACCTTGAGGGCAATATTCTGAGTGAAATAAGCCAGACACATAAGGATAAATGTTGCAGGGTCTCACAGATAGAAACTAATTATAATATGTACACTCATAGACATGAAATGTAAGTTACCAAGATATAGAACAAGGCTAAAGAATGGAGAGTGGTTGCTTGGTATGAGCAGAATGTTCAACTAGGATGAACTTAAATGTTTGGAAATGGACAGAGATGACAGTAGCACATTGTGAGAATAACTAACAGTGCTGAATGGTGCATGAATGAGGTGGAAAGGGGAAGCTCAGAGTCATATATGTCACCAGAAGGAAAGTTGGAGGTCAAAAGATAGGAATGTATAAAACTGAATCCTGTGGTGGGCAATGTCCGTGATTAACTGTACAAATATTAGAGATCTTTTTCATGAATCAGAACAAATGTATGACACTACAACTAGAAGTTAATAATAGCGGGGCATATAGGGAGAAAATATATACCTATTGCAAACTATATACTACAGTTAATAGTATTTCAATGTTCTTTCATAAACAGTAACAAATGTACTATACCAATACTATGAGTCAACAATGGAGGGGGGTGGTTAGGGATATGGGAGGATTTGAGTTTCCTTTTTTTCTCTCTCTCTCTTGTTTGTCTTTATTTCTTATCTGAAGTAATGAAAATGTTCTAAAAATTGAACAAAAATTAACTGTGGTAATGGATGTACAGCTGTATGAGGATACTGGGGGCAACTGATTGTAAACTTTGGATCTTTGGATAATTGTATGGTGTGTGAACAATCTCAATAAAATAAAAAAAAGATCATGCAAACAAAAAAGGAAGGCAGTAATGAAGGGAAGGAATGTCAAAAATTAAATGACAAAAACAATTAGGAAAATCACAGGAGTAAATCTTGCCTTATCAGTAATTTCCTTAAATGTAAGCATAGTAAACTCACCAATCAAAAGCCAGAGCTTAACAGAATGGATTGGAAAAAAAAACTTGATCCAATGTTTACAAGAGATCCATCTTATATCTGTAGATACAAATAAGTTGAAAATGAAAAGGTTAGAAAAATATTTCATGCAAATAGTGAAAAGAGAGTGGGGGTGGCTACGCTAATATCAGTCAAAAAAGACTAAGACAAAAACTGTTTCAAGAGACAAAGAAGGACTTTATATATCAATAAAAGGGTCAATTCAGCAATAAGAATTAACAATTATAAATACATATTCACCTACCAACAGAGCACCAAAATATATGAGGCAAACATGGACAGAATTGAATGGAGAAATAGACAGTTCTATAATAATAGCTGGATATTTCAATACATCACATTCAATGGATAGAATATCCAAACAGAAAATCAGTAAGGAAATAGAGAACCTGAAAAAAACACTTATAAGCCAACTAGATTTAACCAACATTTATAGGACACTTCACTTTACAGTGGAAATACACATTCTTTTCAAATACATATGGATCATTCTCTAGGATAGAGATATGTTAGGGAACAAGAGAAATAAAAATAAATTTTTAAAAATTGAAATAATAAAAAGTAACCTCTCTGACCACAATAGAATAAAGCTAGAAATCAAAACAGAAGGAAAACTGGAACATTTTAAATTATGTAGAAGTTAAACAGCACACTCTTAATAAATGGGTTAAAGAAAAAATTACAAGGTAAATTAGAAAATAATAGGAGATAAATGAAAACAAAGATATGACAAACCAAAACTTATGGGATGCAGTGAAGGCAGAAATCTGAGGGAAATTTATAGCTATGAATGCCCATATTTAAAAAGAAGATATATCACAAATTAATAACCCAATTTTATACCTGAGAAACTAGAAAAACAAGAGCAAAGTAAAACCAAAGGTACCAGAAGAAATGGAATAATTAAGATTAGAGTGGACATAAATGGAATAAAGAATAGAAAACAATTGAGAGAATTAACAAAACAAAAAGTTATTTCTTTGAAAAAATCAATTAAAATGGCAAACCTTTAGCTAGACTTACAAAGAAAAAAAGATGAAAATAAATACTGACCTTACACAAATAAAAATGATTATAAAAGTATATTATGAACAATTGTATGCCAACAAACTAGATAATCTAGAGACATGATAATCTAGAAGAAATGGAAAAATTCCTAGAAATACCTTGATTATGCAAATCAACTCAAAAAGAAATAGAAAATATCAACAAATCTATAACAATTACAGAGATTGAATCAGTGATCAAACACCTTTCACCAAAGAAAAGTCCAGGACCAAATGGCTTCACTGGTGAATTCTACCAAACATTTGAAGATGTGATACTAATCTTCCTCAAACCCTTCCAAAGAATTCAGGAGGAGGGAACCCTTCCCCATTCATTCTAGGAGGCCAGCAATGCTTTGATATTGGAGCCTGGTAAAGACAGCACAAGAAAATAAAACTACAGACCAATTTCCCTTATGAATAGAATAAAAATTCTTAACAAAATAATAGCAAACTGTATCCAAGGCATATTAAAAAGATTATACATCATGACCATGTGGGATTCATCACAGGAATGCAAAGGTGGTTCATGTGGAAATCAATCAATGTAATGCACTAGGTAAATAGAATAAAGAATAAAAGCACACGACAGCCCCTCTGCAGGGAAAGAGGGTCCGCCACGTTCCCCGGCGCCGCCGCTTGGCTCCGGTTAG
>NC_051330.1:21073942-21096821 GCF_015220235.1 Choloepus didactylus | reverse complement strand
GCGTGTAGGCTTTCAGGTGTTTTGTTCTCCAGTTCCTGAGTGTTTTCTTCTGCCTCTTGAGATCCGCTGTTGTATGTTTCCATTGTGTCTTTCATCTCTTGTGTTGTGCCTTTCATTTCCATAGATTCTACTAGTTGTTTTTTTGAACTTTTGATTTCTGCAATATACATGCCCAGTGCTTCCTTTACAGCCTCTATCTCTTTTGCAATATCTTCTCTAAACTTTTTGAATTGATTTAGCATTAGTTGTTTAAATTCCTGTATCTCTGTTGAAGTGTACGTTTGTTCCTTTGACTGTGCCATAACTTTGTTTTTCTTAGTGTAGGTTGTAATTTTCTGTTGTCTAGGCATGGTTTCCTTGGTTATCCAAATCAGGTTTTCCCAGACCAGAACAGGCTCAGGTCCCAGAGGGAAGAAATATTCAGTATCTGGTTTCCCTGCGGGTGTGTCTTAGAAAATTGCTCCACCCTTTGATGCCTCCAGTAACTGTGTTTTCCTGCCCAGCAGGTGACGCCTGTTAGCCTATAATTCTTGACTGGTGTGAGGAGATATGGCCGTGTTCCTGCAGGCTCTGGGGTCTGGTTCTGAATGGAAAGGGCCCCACCCCTTTCCTCCTAGAGAAGACAGAGCCCCCAGGTGGAGGTCATTAGCATTTCAATGGTCTCGCTCTCTGCTTGTGCTGTCTCCACCCTTCTCTGCTTCACAGCCCTGGAAACTGAAAATGACTGGGGCTTTCTCCACTGAGCCAAAAAAGAAACAGATAGTCCCCTTCAGACCCAGTCCAAGGTGACCCTCCGGCTCTCCCAGGTCAGTCGTCACCCAAAGCCTCTGTCTGTTTTTTGGGGATGCATACCTGTAGTGAGCAGTTCATACTTGCTACTTAAAATCCCAGTTGGAGCTCAGCTGAGCTATATTCGCTTGCTGGGAGAGAGCTTCTCTCTGGCACCATGAGGCTATGGGGGAGGGGGTCGCACAACTTGGTTCCGCAGGTTTTACTTACAGATTTTATGCTGTGTTCTTGGACATTCCTCCCAATTCAGGTTGGTGTATGATGAGTGGATGGTCTCGTTTGTCCCCCCACAGTTGTTCTGGATTATTTACTAGTTGTTTCTGGTTTTTTGTAGTTGTCCCAGGGGGACTATTTAGCTTCCACTCCTCTCTATGCTGCCATCTTGCCTGAGTCCTAGTCTATTATTTTTAAATGCAATTTTATTGAGATATATTCACACACCATAGAACCCATGAGTATACAATCATGGCTCATACTATCATCTCCTATTTCTACTTATACCCCCATGATCAATTTTAGACCACTTTCATTACTCCAGAAATGAAACAAAAATAAAAAGAAAACTCAAATCCACCCCCAGACTCCTCATAGCCCCCATTATTGACCCATAACACTGGTGTGGTACATTTGTTACTGTTGTTGAAAGAATAATAAAATATTAGTTAACTATAGTCCATAGTTTTAAACAGGGACATTTCTTCCAATATACCTTGCTATTATTAACTCCTAATAGTGTCATACATTTGACCAAATTCATGAAGTAACTTTTTTCCTTTTTTTTTTTGTTGATATTTTTCAGGTACCATACAACAATTGAAAGATCCAAAGTGTACAATCAATTGCCCATGACACCACCATACAGCTCTGCATCCATCAACAAAATTATTTTTCTTCTATTTTTGGAACATTTTCACTACTCCAGGAAAGAAATAAAGACAAAAAAAAAAAGGAAACTCAGATCCTCCCATACCCCTAACAATGCCCCCCTCCATTACTGATTCACAGTTTTGGTATGGTACATTTGTTACTGTTGAAAGAATGTTAAAATATACTAACTGTAGTATATAGTTTGCAATAGGTATATATTTTTTCCCTATATGCCTCTCTATTGTTAACTTCTAGTTATAGTGACATACATTTGTTCCAGTCCATGAGAGAGATTTCTAATATTTGTATAGTTAATCATGGACATTGCCCACCACAAGATTCACTATTTTATACATTACCATTTTTAACCTCCAACTTTCCTTCTGTTGACATGCAGGACTCTGAACTTACCCTTTCCACCACATTCACACAACTTTCAGCACTGTTATTCTCATAACATTCTACCATCACCCCTGTCCATTTCCAAACATTTAAGTTCACCCTAGTCGAATATTCTGCTCATAACAAGCAACTGCTCCCCATTCTTTAGCCTCATTTCTATATCTTGGTAAATTATATTTCATTTCTATAAGTTTAAATATTATAATTAAGTCATATCAGTGAGACCCTGCAATATTTGCCTTTTTGTGTCTCTCTTATTTAACTCAATATAGTGCCCTCAAGGTTTCTTCATCAACCCATTTCTTTTAAGATGGTTTTGTTCAAACACTGTACATTCTGTCCTAAGTAAACTATCATTGGTCCCCTGTATAGTCATGTATTTATGTATTGAGCACCATCACTACTATCTGCATAAGGACTTCTCCATTTCTTCCACAAAGGAAGAGGAAGAGTCAAAGAAGGTAGAGAGAAAGGAGAAATAAAAGAGAGGAAAAAAAGAAAGAAAAAAACATGGCAGCTAGGAAGCAACAAAAGGAAAGATAGCATTAAACTAAAGTAAAATAAAGAGTCATACAACATTACCAATGCCAAGAGTCCCATACCCTTCCCCTATGTCCCCCCATATGCATTTACCTTTGGTATATTGCCTATGTTATATTAAAGGAAACATAATACAATGTTTCTGTTAACTGTAGTCTCTAGTTGGTATTGATTGTATTTTCTCCCAATCCCACCCCATTTTTAACATTTTGCAATGTTGACATTCATTTGTTCTACCTCATGTAAAAACATATTTGTAGCTTTTATCACAATTGTTGCACACCCTAGGATTCACTGAGTTATAAAGTCCCAGTCTTTATCTTTCCTCTTTCCTTCTGGTGTCCCACATGCTCCTAACCTTCCTTTTCCAACTATACTCACAGTCATCTTTGTTCAGTGTACTTACATTGCTGTGCTACTATCACCCAAAATTGTGTTCCAAACCTCTCACTCCTGTTTTTTCCTTTCTGTCTGCAGTGCTCCCTTCAGTGTTTCCTTTAGAGCAGGTATCTTGTTCACAAACTCTATTGTCTGTCAGAGAATATTTTAAGCTCTCCCTCATATTTGAAGGACAGTTTTGCTGGATATAGGATTCTTGGTTGGTGGTTTTTCCTCTTTAAGTATCTTAAATATATCACCCCACTTCCTTCTTGCCTCCATGGTTTATATTGAGAAATCTGTACATAGTCTTATCAAGCTTCCTTTGTATGTGATAGATCACTTTTCTCTTGCTGCTTTCAGGATTTTCTCTTTATCTTTGACATTTGATAATGTGATTATTAAGTGTCTTGGTGTAGACCTATTCAGATCTATTCTGTTTGGGGTATGTGGTGCTTCTTGGATTCATAATTTTATGTCTTTCATAAGAGATGGGAAATTTTCATCGATTATTTCCTCTATTATTGCTTCTGCCCCTTTTCCCTTCTGTTTTCCTTCTGGGACACCAATGACATGTAAATTCTTGCTTTTCATTTTGTCTTTAAGTTCCCAGGGATGTTGCTCATATTTTTCCATTCTTTTCTCTTTCTGTTCTTTTGTGTGTAGGATTTCAGGTGCCTTGTTCTCCAGTTCCTGAGTGTTTTCTTCTGCCTCTTGAGATCTGCTGTTGTGTTTCCATTGTGTTTTTCATATCTTGTGTTGTGCCTTTCATTTCCATAGTTCCTTCAGTTGGTTTTTTGAACTTTCAATTTCTACCTTATGTACATCCTGTGTTTTCATTATATGGTTCAGCTCTGTCAACATATCTTCCCTAAACTTTTTGAATTGACTTATTATTAGTTTTTTCAATTTCTGTATCGCAGTTGAAGTGTAAGTTTGTTCCTTTGACTAGACCATAATTTCATTTTTCTTAGTGTAGGTTGTAATTTTCTGTTGTCTTGGCATGGTTTACTTGGTTACCCCAATCAGGTTTTCCCAGACCAGAACAGGCTCAGGTCCCAGAGGGAAGAAATATTCAGTATCTGGTTTCCCTGAGGGTGTGTCTTAGAAAATTGCTACACCCTGTGATGCCTCAGGTCACTGTGATTTTCTGTCCAGCAGGTGGCACCTGTTAGCTTATAATTCTTGACTAGTGTGAGGAGGTGTGGCCATGTTCCTCCATCCTCTGGGGTCTGGTTCTGAGTGGAAAGGGCCCCACCCCTTTCCTCTTACAGAAGATAGATCCCCTAGAGGGAGGTCTTTAGCATTTCAATGGCCTCTCTCTGCTTGTGCTATCTCCACCCTTCTCTGAGTCACAGCACTGGGAACTGAAAATGGCTGAGGCTTTCTCCACTGAGCAGAAAAAGAAACAGATAATTCTTTTCAGACCTAGTCTGAGGCAACCCTCCAGCTCACCAAGGTCAGTTGTCACCCAAAGCCTCTGTCTTCTTTTTGGGGATTCATATCTGTAGTGAGCAGGTCACACTTGCTACTTGAAACCCGAGTTGGAGCTCAGCTGAGTTATATTCCCCTGCTGGGAGAGAGCCTCTCTCTGGCACCATGAGGCTTTGCAGCTTGGGCTATGGGGGAAGAGTCACATAACTTGGATTCACAGCTTTTACTTACAGATTTTATGCTGTGATCTCAGGCATTCCTCCCAATTCAGGTTGGTGTATGATGATTTATTCCAGATTATTTACTAGTTGTTTCTGTTTTGTTTGTTTGTTTGTTTGTTTTTCCAGGGGGGCTACTTAGCTTCCACTCCTCTCTATGCTGCCATCTTCCCAACCCCATCAAAATAAATTTTTATACTGTACAGTTAATCAGAGGCATTGTATACCACAAGATTCATGGTTTTATACATCCCCATGTTTTATCCTCCAACTTTCCTTCTGGTGACACACATGGCTCTAAATTCCCCTTTTCACCCACATTTACACACCATTCAGCACTGATAATTATTCTCAAAATAATGTGATACTGCCACTCCTGTCCACTTCCAAACATTTATGTTGAACCTAGTTAAATATTTAGCCCATATTTGGCAACTGCTCCCTATTTTTTAGCCTCATTTTCTATCCTGGTAACCTATATTCTATATTTTATGTCTATGGGTTTACATATTATAAATACTTCATTTCAGTGAGATCATACAATATTTGTCCTTTTGCATCTGACTTATTTCACTTAACATAATGTCCCCAAAGGTCATCCATGTTGCTGAATATATCAGGACTACTTACTTTCTTACTGCTGAATAATAGTCCACCATGTATGTATACCACATTTTTTAATCTATTCATCTGTTAATAGACATTTGCATTGTTTCCATTCATGTCAGTTTGAATGTATTATGTCCCCCAAAGTGCCATTATCTTTGATGTAATCTTGTGTGGGCAGACATATCAGTGTTGATTAGATTGTAATTCTTTGAGTGTTTCCCTGGAGATACACCCCACCCAACTGTGGGTTATGACTCTGATTGGATAATTTCTGTGGAGGTGTTACCTCACCCATTCAGGGTTGGTCTAAATTAAATCACTGGAGCCATATAAATGAGCTGACAAGCAGAAGAAACTCAGTGCAGCTGAGAGTGACATTTTGAAGAGGAGCTACAGTCAAGAGACACCTTGAAAGAATGCACAGGAGTGGAGAGAGGAACTTCAGCTTACAGAGACATTTTGGAGACAGCAGCTGAAAGCAGAATTTTTCTCCAGAGGCTAAGAGAGGACAAATGCCCCAAGAGCAACTGAGGATGACATTTTGAAAAGAAGCTGAAGCCTATGGAGGAATACCCTGGGAGAAAGCCATTTTGAAACCAGACCTTGGAGGAGACACCAGGCATGTGCCTTCACCAGCTAACAGAGGATTTCTGGATGCCATTGGCTATCCTCCAGTGAAGGTACCCAATTGTTGATGCATTACCTTGAACATCTTATGGCCTTAAGACTAACTGTATAACCAAATAAACCTCCTTTATAAAAGCCAGTCCATTTCCAGTGTTTTGCATCCCAGCAGCATTAGCAAACTAGAACAGATTTTGATACCAGGATCAGGGTGATGGTGCTGCTGTGTTTGCAAATACCAAACATGTTGGAAAGTCTTTTTAAATGGATAAGGGGAAAGTTCTGGAAGAATTGTGAGGAGCTTGACAAAAAAGGTCTAAACTGCTTTGAAGAGACTGTTTGTGGAAATATGGACTCTAAAGATACTTCTGATGAGGAATTGAGCAGAAATGATGAATGTGTTGTTGCAAACAGGAAGAAAGGTGATCCTTGTTTTAAAGTGGCAGAGAATCTGGCAAAATTTGTCCGGCGCTGCCCCGCTCGGTCCCCGGTTCCCGGCCGGCGAGGGGAAACAGGGAAGGAGAGAGAGAGATGCAGACTGCGCGAACTAACCTGGTCATGAATCACGACTCGAACCACACGGCAGTTGTGAAAGCAAGCCCTTTACTACAGCTAGATGAACATTCTGTGTTACTGGTTCCCACACGGGGCACGGCGCCTCGTGGGAGAGCAGCCTCGATGTGGCCGTCAGGCACGGCTCCTTGTGGGCTGTCTCACCCTACCCCGTCCGGGTAAGACCTTTTATACACAATTAACAACCAATAAGCTTCTAGGCTAGTATCGCGTATACAGGATTTCGATTGGTAGGAGCGGGTGGCGGATACATGCGTCACTATGCGGAAACAGGATGCAGGCGCCATCTTGGCTCACTCGATGGGCGGGGGTAACTCTAGAGCAGGCTGCAGCGCATACGCTAGGCCCGATTCGGGAGGCGGCTTTCCACATCTCCCCCTTTCTTATTTATTTTTGACCCAGTGTCTCCAGTGATGAGTGTGCTCCCGTGAACCCAAATGGTTCACAACCTCTTTGGTGCTTTGGGGAGTCTGGACTAGGCCTCAGCCATCCAGCGGCGGAGCCTCTAGCACCAACCAGAATGCTCACGTCATATGGAGACCGGAGAGTCCGTAAGCTGGAAGCAACGTGACTCTCCCTGCAGTGCTTTGCCTGGCAACTGGGGAACAACGACGGGGGCAGGAACAGCAGTAACCAGAGTCGGGGGTGTCACTAGGTGTCTCTGTGCAATGGCTAGGGTCCAGTCTGGCCACAACTAGGACTCTGCCCTAGAGACCCACCTGAGACAAAATTATGACTACTGGTGTCGCCTTTTACACCCGAGAAACAGCCATGCGATTCGCTACAAATTTTGCTCCAAAGCGCCCCACCTGAGGCGACCAGGAAGGGGTATGGTTAATAAATCGGTCACTATCGGGGGTAACAGAGGTGGGAGTCATAGCCATCATAGTGGTAACACGCAATTGCTGCTGCGCTTGAAACAGGCGTTCTAGCAAACATTTAACAACGACTAATCCCACCAATAATCCCACTGCAATGAGGATCCAATTAGTTAAATTGGGCCAAGAGAACCAGGAAGAAACACTGTGCAATAGTTTCTGTAGAACCTCGCCTAACCCGGAGAGATCGACTTTAACGGGTTTTAACTTGATCCCCCCAATTGTGTCTAAACTAGATTCCACCTGTTGGGAGAGATTAACAAATTCAGGAAAATATGACCTTTTCAGCCAATCAGAGACTCTGGAAATGCTTCCGGTCACGTTGGCCCTGACAGGAGTGACACAGAGTTTAACCGTAAGCCACCGGGTGTCACATGTTTGCTGAAGCACTCTCCAGAGTCCATCTATTTCCAGTCCAAGTTCATCTATCTCCGCTTGGAGTTTCTGAATGGCCTGGAAATTTAAGTTCAGCATCTGATTGTGGCGGCGTAGCACGTCTCGGGTAAGGTTGACCAAGCCATTTACCGTTTCCATCGTTATGGCGAGCTGCCGATCTGTCCATGCTTGTAGCACAGCCTGCCCGATCGTTGGGACAAACAAAGAGGAAGCTACACTGGCAGCATTCGATAGCCATTCTTTTATGCCTCTTGGACGCCTAGACTTAGAGAAGGGGATATTGTTAAGTGAAACAACTTGAGAAACAGGGCCAACCCAGTCGGTTGCCTTGACGGGGAGCCAGACATAACTTGGGCGATACACTAGGATAGCGGGGCGGCGAGGCATCCGGGTCTTTGGAACGGTTGCAGACTGTAGGAGCAAGCCCAGTTTCACAAGTAGCATTCGCCGCAACTGTGGTGTTGACAACCTTGACAGAGAGGTTAGCAAAAGAGAGGATCAGTGTGTCATTGGTGAGGGGGAAGGACTCGTTGAAGCTTGTGGAGGAAATATAGTTCCACTAAAAAGAAAAAGGCAGATTAGAAGGATTGCTATAGGAGAGCAAAGAACAGAGTTACCGATCCTCTTTTTGGGCAACCGCGGGGTGGTCAGTCCTACTATTATCGTCTTGTCGGTCGTCGCCATCATCAGCAGGGTCGGAGGCTTGGTCTAATGGTTCAGGTTGTATATTCGTTGGCGTTTCTGACAGCTGTTCCTTGGCTTCTTCAGGTGATGTCACAGTTCTCACCAGTCTTTCCGGAACCCACACTGGTTGACGTCCTGGTTCCTGGGGAAAAACACAAACAGAGCCTCTGGCCCAGCTGAGCACCGGGTCAGGGCCTTTCCACTGCCCCGACAGGACATCCTTCCAACGGACTAGACCTCTATGCGGAGGACTCGGGGTGGTGTGTTGCAGGGCAGGTGTCATTCCTTGTGAATTTTCGTTTAAAAAATTATATGTGAGCAAGGCTACAGACAGTCGAGCTTTTGGGGACAGGCCGTGGCCTATACCCTCTTTCTGTTTTTTAAGCAAGTCTTTGAGAGATCTGTGCGCTCTTTCAATGATTCCTTGCCCCTGAGGGTTATAGGGGATGCCATGTTTTAATTGGACATCCATGTTGTCACAAAATTTTTGGAAGGATTTACTAGTGTAGGCAGGCCCGTTATCCGTCTTTAACGTCTTTGGCTTACCCCAAGCTGCCCATGCAGCAAGGCAGTGTGCAATGACGTGGGAGACTCTTTCTCCTGGTTCAGCAGAGGCAAATAAAACTTGGGAGCATGTGTCCACCGACACATGTAAGTACTTGATCTTACCATACTCTGAATGATGAGTGACATCCATCTGCCAAGTATCCCCTGGGGTGAGACCCCTAGGGTTGACCCCAACCGAGGGGACTGCTCTCTGCTCTGCACAATTGTTGCAGGCTCGGACAATATCTCGAGCAGCTGCACGTGGTATGCTGAACCGCTTAGCTAGGGTACCTGCATTGATGTGAAACTTGGCATGGAATTCTCGGGCTTGTTGATACGGTACCAGCGTCGGAAAGATGTGCAGCTGTCGAGTGGCTACATCTGCGCTATGGTTCCCCTGGGCCATAGGGCCAGGCAAACCTGTGTGGGCTCTAATATGGGTTATGTAAAAAGGGTGTTGCCTGGTCCATATAACCTCCTGTAGTTTGGCAAAGAACGTCCTTACTGTAGAGGAATGTTTAACAATGCCCACCGTTTCTAAAATTTGTACAGAGTTCACAACATAAGCAGAATCCGAGACGACATTTAAGGGCTCGGAAAGGCTTTCCAGGACTGCAATGATAACCTGCAGTTCTACCCATTGAGGCTTTTGTGGTTGGAAGAGCACTGTTTTAGGAGTGTCCCCCTCCACACAATACGCCCCTGTTCCAGAGCTGGAGCCGTCCGTGTATACGGTGGGGGCGCCTGCTAGTGGCCTAGGAGAGGTTACTTTGGGAAAAATCACTGGGTGCCGGGTGACAAACTGCAAGAGAGGAGCCTTAGGGAACTGATTGTTAATGGGACCAAGAAATGTACACCGGAGAATGGCCCATTGATCTATGCATCCGGTGAGTATCTCAAGCTGCTGGGAAGAATAAGGCACCCTGAGATTTTTGGGCTGCTGACCGAAATGCTGCACAGCCCTTTTAATGCATTCTAGGGCCAAGTCTGCAACCGCTGTAGGATAGTGCTCTAGGACTTTTTTGGGGGAAACTCCAGGGTGGACCCAGAGCAGCGGCCCCCGCTGCCACAGTACCGCAGTGGGCTGTAATTCTGTCGGCAGCACGCAGGCTTCAAAAGGCTCATCAGGGTCTATTCTCTTCAATGCAGCGCCACTGAGCGCCTGTTCCACCTGGCATAGTGCTCGCCTTGCCTCTGGAGTGAAGCTTCGAGGTGAGTTTATATTAGAATCCCCCTTCAACAGGTCGAACAAAGGTGTTAGTTTGACATTGGGTATTTTTAGGTATGGACGGATCCAATTGATATCCCCCATGAGTTTTTGTAGATCATTGAGAGTGTGTATATTGTCTAGCCTGAGAGACACCTTTTGGGGGGAAACATGAGTGGGTGCGACTTTCGCCCCCAGGAAAGTGGTAATGTCAGTCATTTGGATTTTTTCAGGGGCAATCTCTAGGTTAGCTTCTCTAAGACTAAGGACTAAATGTGACAAAACTGTTTTAAGAAGATCTGTGTCTCTATGGGCTAAGAGAATGTCATCCATATAATGGATGATTTTCACTTGAGGGAACTGCTGCCGAGTGCTAGCTAGCTTCGCAGCGACATACAGCTGGCACATGGTAGGACTATTAGCCATGCCTTGGGGCAGGACTGTCCATTCAAAGCGTTGACAGGGCTCCTCTTGATTACTAGAGGGCACAGTAAAGGCAAACTTAGGGGTGTCTTCAGGGTGGAGCGGAATAGAAAAGAAGCAATCTTTCAGATCTATGATGAAAATCGACCAGTGCTCCGGTAATGCCGAGAGGAGGGGCAGTCCCATCTGAACGGGCCCTAAAGGCTCCATGCAATCGTTAATAGCTCTTAGATCATGTAGCAGTCTCCATTTACCAGATTTCTTTTTTATTACGAATATAGGGGTGTTCCACGGTGACGTGGAAGGGGCGATATGGCCCTTTTCTAGTTGTTCTGATACTAGGGCGTGCAACGCTGCAAGTTTTTCCTGTGGCAAGGGCCACTGAGGCACCCACACCGGAGCCTCGGTTTTCCATTTTAGTTTTATAGGTGTGGGTGGGAATCTCTCCTCAGTGGCCCCTATGAAAAACCCAAGCCTCGTCTGTCAGACTTGGGGGCAGCTTGTATAGGCTCCACACGTCCGTGCAGTGAAGCTCCTAAACCCTTGCCGGGGGTATACCCCATTTCTTTTAGCAGTTGCTTAGAGGTTGGGGAGTAGCCGCTAATTAAAGTAACGTCCATTTGGGTCAGAATGTCTCTTCCCCACAAAGACACAGGCAGGGCTAATACATAAGGCTGGAAACTGCCTTGGTGTCCTTCTTCATCGGCCCAATGAAGGGCAGCTGCACTGAGCATGGGTGCTGAAATTTGGCCTATTCCTCTAATGGGCTCTTCCGCCCTGCTCGTTGGCCAGGTGGGGGGCCATTCTTGTTGTCTTATGATAGACCGATCGGCCCCTGTATCGAGCAGGCCCAAGAAAGATCTGCCTTGCACCTTAATGGTTAGCATAGGTCGAGACTCCAGGGACATATGGAGTCCCTCAAAAATCGCTCCACTGGATCCGAACCCTTTTTCCCCTCTCTGTCTGATTCTGCTTGGAAAGACTGCATGTAAGCTGGGTAAGAGCAGGAGCTGCGCCAGCTTATCACCTTCTGCAATGACTAAGGTGCCCCGCTGAGATTGAACCATAACTTGGGCACGGCCTGTGAAATCTGAATCTACAAGTCCTGGTATAACTGTTAATCCTTTCAGGGCCGTGGATGCTCTTCCCAATATGAGCCCTACAGTACCAGCCGGTAAGGGCCCCTTGAAGGAGGTCCCTACTAACTGGACACCCATGGAGGGGGTTAGTACGAGTCTGGAGGTGGCACAGAGGTCCAGTCCTGCTGAGCCGGGGGACGCACGAATTTGATCGGATCCTGTGTTGTCGAATGGCATGCAAGGGGGTCCTGAGGGCCTGTATACTCGGGCGGGGGGTACGGCAAAGGTTGCCCCTCCCCTGACCGACCCATCGGGGTTTCCGGGTCTGGTAGCAAAGGATAATTACATTTACTGGGCATGGCCACTAGAGGGAGCTCTCGGCAAGGTCCTTTGGTGGGACCGCCCAAGGCGTCAGTTGGGAGCTGGGGTGTCCCTGGGGGTGCAGCGGTAGACATTGGCGGGGCGGAAGGCCGCACGGGTGTGGCGGGAGGCTCCTCCCACTCAATTAGCGGGGATGCTTCCGCCTTCTCGTCAGTATCGCTATCTGACTCTGAGTCAGAGTCACTGGACTCCGGCGGTTTGCCCTTACAGGAGCCGTCCGCTGACGAAACTGACTGGGTTTCTTGGAGCGCGCACCGTGCTTCTTGCAAGACAGAGGACGGGCTTAGGCCGGTAGCCGATTCTAGTTCAAGGACCGCACGGACGGTCTCCCATATGGGTACTAGAATCGGGTCCATACACACGCCCGTCTGGCGCGCTCGGTCTATGTCGCGACCGAGCTTCATCCAAGAGGGTAGGCTAAGGCTGCCGGTGCAGGCAAACCAAGGGGCAAAAGTATCAACATCATCAAGAAAACGCTGAAGGGAGCTTTTCCTGACCGAGATACCCCGTTGTTTCAAAAGGTTCTTTAAGGGAGCTAAGAGAGGTGAACTTCCGGACTGCCCCATGATTGCAGTCGGCACTATACTTCAGTCACTCGGAGAGCTCTTCCGAGTCCCCCGGGGTCACCTGAAAACCCACGGGCCCTAACTATCATGTAATAAGACGCACTCACCTTCTCGCGTTGATCAGGCGCGGGAAGTCCGCCGTAAGCTCGACGCGCAGCGCTGCTCTCCTCACAGAGGGACCGTCGAGAGCGAGGCAGGAGGAGGAGCTTCCCCGTACGGGCCACCACTTGTCCGGCGCTGCCCCGCTCGGTCCCCGGTTCCCGGCCGGCGAGGGGAAACAGGGAAGGAGAGAGAGAGATGCAGACTGCGCGAACTAACCTGGTCATGAATCACGACTCGAACCACACGGCAGTTGTGAAAGCAAGCCCTTTACTACAGCTAGATGAACATTCTGTGTTACTGGTTCCCACACGGGGCACGGCGCCTCGTGGGAGAGCAGCCTCGATGTGGCCGTCAGGCACGGCTCCTTGTGGGCTGTCTCACCCTACCCCGTCCGGGTAAGACCTTTTATACACAATTAACAACCAATAAGCTTCTAGGCTAGTATCGCGTATACAGGATTTCGATTGGTAGGAGCGGGTGGCGGATACATGCGTCACTATGCGGAAACAGGATGCAGGCGCCATCTTGGCTCACTCGATGGGCGGGGGTAACTCTAGAGCAGGCTGCAGCGCATACGCTAGGCCCGATTCGGGAGGCGGCTTTCCACAAAAATTGAGTCCTATTGTTTGAGGATGGAAGGCAGAATTTGAAAGTGACAACCTGGAATATTTAGCTGATGAGATCTCCAAGCAAAATAT
The DNA here is from genome assembly GCF_015220235.1 of Choloepus didactylus. NCBI lineage: Eukaryota > Metazoa > Chordata > Mammalia > Pilosa > Megalonychidae > Choloepus > Choloepus didactylus. Next base: position 21,083,427 of record NC_051330.1, on the reverse strand, counting down.
AGAAGTAGCCTTGGCTTTTACTTGCAACTTATAGTAAAAGGTGAGAGGAAAGAGATAACCTGAGAGCTGAACTCTTAGTTTCAAAGAAAACAGAAATTGATGACCTGAAAATCTCTGGGTTTCCAGGGTGTGAAAACCCAGAAGCTACAGTCCAATGTGAGGATGTAACCAAACATGGAACACAGCTGCCATTTCAGTACAAGCCAAGATTGGAGAAGGAGTTAAGCAGAAAGGATTTGTGTGAAGGCCTATTGTCTGACAGCTTTGACTTCACTGTGCTTCACATGAAGCGAGCAGAATTTTTACAAGATCTTTATAGATGGAGCCACTGCTGGTCTGGACTGGAGGAGACATACAAGGAACAAATTGAAGGAAAAATTTCTTCAAAGACAGAGCCATGGAGGTTGAGGTCTGGAGAAAAAGAGGTCTTGGGCTGGGAGAGAAGTGAGCCACATGCATGGAAAGGGTGAGTTTGCCCCAGAGGTCAAGGGTGGGCATTCTACCTTGATGATCCAGAAAAGTTTTGCCACCCCAGTTCCCAAAGAGGATGGAGCATATTCCCAGGGAATTGGGGAGAGTCTGGCTGCCACCCCGCAGTTCTGAATGTGTTGAGTGTGTGACCTGGGGATGGAAGGGAATCTGGGTGCTACCCTGATATTTTGAGGAGAGTGAGGCTGAGAAGGTGGTCTCCCCAATGTGTGGATATGTTGGAGAATTCACCCCAGCATTTGGAGAGGAAAGAGCTGCCGAGGAGGCCCTTAGGAAGTTTTAGAATCTCACTCTCTCAAGCCCTAAGGATGCAATGTCATTCTGTAAATGGCTCTCAGACTTTAAAATCTAATGGAGTTTTTCCTACAGATTTTAGGAACTGTTTTGGTCCTGTGAACCCTGTTTTCCTTTCAGTTTCTCCTTATGGCAGTGGGAAGGTTTATCCTATGAATATCCCTCTTTTGTATATTGGAAGCACATAACTTGTTCTAAGTTTACAGGTCCACAGTCAGAAGGGAATTTTGCTTTTTCACAGACCATGCCTGTAACTGATTTAATGGGATCTTGTACTTAACTATTGTTACTGAGATGATTTAAGTTTTTGTGATATTGTGATGGGATGAATGTATTTTTATATGGAAAGATCATGTCATTTTGGGGTCCATGGGTTGGAGTGAGCCAGTTTGTATTATGTCCCCCAAACACCATTATCTTTGATGTAATTTTGTGTGGGCAGACATATCAGTGTTGATTAGATTGTAATTCTTTGAGTGTTTCCATGGAGAGGCACCCCACCCAGCTGTGGGTTATGGCTCTGATTGGAAAATTTCCATGAAGGTGTTACCTTACCCATTCAGGGTGGGTCTAAATTAAATCACTGGAGCCATATAAATGAGCTGACAAACAGAAGGAAGTCAGTGCAGCTGAGAGTGACAATTTGAAGAGGAGCTACAGCCAAGAGAGACATTTTGAAGAACACACAGGAGCAGAGAGAGGAGCTTCATCTTACAGAGACATTTTGGAGATGGCTGTTGAAAGCAGACTTTTGCTCCAGAGAAGCTAAGAGAGGACAAGTGCCCCAAGAGCAACTGAGAGTGATATTTTGAAAAGACGCTGAAGCCTATGGAGTAATGTCCAGGAGAAAGCCATTTTGAAACCAGAACTTGGAGCAGACACCAGCCATGTGCTTTCCCAGCTAATAGAGGTTTTCTAGATGCCATTGGATATCCTCCAATGAAGGTTCCCGATTGCTCATTCATTATCTTGGACACTCTATGGCCTTAAGACTGAAATTGTGTAAACAAATAAGCTGCCTTTATAAAAGCCAGTCCATTTCTGGTGTTTTGCATCCCAGCAGCATTGGCAAACTAGAACACCATTTTTTGGCAATTGGTGTGTGTATTAGTTAGGGTTCTCTAGGGAAACAGAATCAACAAGAGATATCCATGAATATAAGATTTTATTAAAGTGTCTCACACAAATGTGGGTATGCATGAGTCCAAATTCCATAGTTCAGGCAGCAAACTGGCAACTTCAGTGAAGGTGTTCATTGAACTCCTCAGGAAATGCTCTGCTGGCTAGCTGAAGAGGTGAAGGTCCTCTATCTGACTTGCTTAAAAATCTTCAACTGATTGGAATAAATCCAACTGATTGAATTCTCTTATTGTGGAAGACACACCCTTTGTTGATGTAATCAGTAATATCTGCAGCCAATTTACTGAAGATTTAATAAAACAGCCTTCTGGCTTATTAATCAGCCACAAATGTCCTTGTGGCAATGTTTAGGCCAGTGCTTGCTTAACCAGACACCTATACACCATCACCTGGCTAAGTTGACATATGAACATAACCACCACAGTGTGCAAATGTCTATTCACATCCCTGCTTTCAGATATGCTAGGTATATCCTGAGTACTGGGAGTGCTGGGCCATAAGGCAACTCTATGCTTAGCTTCCCAAGGAACTGACAAGTTGTCCTCCACAGTGGCTGTGCCATTTTCCATTCCCACCTGCTAATAAGTAATTTTTCCAACTTCTCCATATCTTCTCAAAAACTTGTTATTTCCTGTTTGTTTATAAGCAACTATTCTAGTAGATGTGAATTGATATCCCATTGTGATTCTGATCTGCATTTGCCTAATAACTAGGGAAGATGAGTATCTTTTCGCATGCTTTTTATCCATCTCTATTTACTCTTCCAAAAAAATGTCTATTCATATATTTTGCCCATTTTAAACTGTGTTTAACTGGATCTTTTTTGTGGAGTTGTAGAATTTCTTTATATATTCTGGATATAAAAGCCATATCAGTTACATTGTTACAAATATTTCTCCCATTGAGTCAGTTGCCTTTTCATCCTTTTGACAAATTCTTTTGAACACTGAAGTATTTGATTTTGAGGGGTTTCCATTTATGTATTTTTTCTTTCTTTGAAACTACCACCTATAACGAGATCTTAAAGACATTTCCTTACATTGTCTTCCAGGGGTTTTATGCTACTGGTTCTTATATTCAGGTCTTTGATCAATTTTGAGTTAAATTTTGAATAGTGTGTGAGTTATGGGTCCTCCTTCTTTCTTTGGTTATGGATATTCAGTTATGCCAACACTATTTATTAAAGATACTGTTCTGTAACAATTGTGTAGACATGGGAACCTTATCAGAAATCAATTGACCATAGATCTGAGGGTTTAATTCTGAACTCTCAATTTGGCTCCATTGATCAATATTTCTGTGTTTTTGCCAGTAAAATTATGTTTTGACCACTGTGGCTTTATAATATGCTTTAAAGTCAGAAAATATGAGTACTCCCACTTTGTTCTTCTTTTAAAAATTTTTATGGCTACTGGAGGCCCCCTTTCCCTTCCAAATAAAATTAATAGTCAGCTTATCCATTTCTGCAAATAGTCTGTTGCAATTTTGATTGGTACTGAATTGAATCTGTAGCTATTCAAGGCCATTTACCCTTCCATATAAATTTGATGATTGGATTTTCCGTTCATGCAAAGAGGGTTGTTGCAATTTTGATTGGGATTGCACTGAATCCATAAATTGCTTTGGGTAGGATGGACATCTTAATGACATTTAGGCTTCTAATCCATGAACACGGAATGCCTTTTCATTTAGTTAATCTTCTTTGATTTGTTTCAGCAATGTTTTACAGTTTTTAGGTACAAGTCCTATACCTGTTTTGAGTAGTTTATTCCTATATATTTGATTCTTTTTGGTGCTATTGTAAATGGAAATTTTTCTTGATTGCTTCCTTGGAGAGCTCATTACTAGTATATAGAAATCCCATATATTTTTGCATTTGATGTTGTATTCTGCCACTTTGCTGAGCACATTTACCAGCTCAAGTACCCTTGTTGTCATTTTTTTTTCTGGATTTTCTAAATATAGAATCATGTCATCCACAAATAGTGACAGTTTTACTTCTTCCTTTCCAATTTGGATGCTTTTCTATTTTTCTTAGTAATTGCTCTAGGAGGCTAGAATTTCTAGCACAATGTTGAATAGATAAATGGCTACTGAAAAGTTCTCCCCAGATATTCAGCAAAAATGTGGGATAATTCTAACTTGTTTAGAACACTGGAGGATGGTATGGATGGAAGAAGGATGCAACAGAAGCTGAATTGTAGAATAAGAGAGATGTCAGGTAGAACCACATCATTCTTGATCAGCTAGTCCTCTCCCTTCCCCCTCACTCAGTCTTGAGCAGCATGGAAGGAACACAGAACCAGCAATGGGATACCTCTCACCTCCCACCGGGAACACAGACTATAAAATTGCTCACAGTAGTGAGACAGATCTCCATTGTTTGCAGATCAGGAGGATAGAGGACAGTTCAAGGCAAGATCAGTGAGAAATAAAAAGACTGATAAAATGGGCAGAGACTATTTCCAGCCCTGGGTCTGAAAGCCCTTCCTCCACCTTTGAGGAACAGTGCAGCTAGGAGCCCAATCCTTCCTGGGGGACAGCTGAAAACTTTGGCAGCTCTGGAGTCCTCTGTTTCAGGAAGAGTGGGGTACACAGCCCCACATTAATTCAGACTTTGTCTAGCAAAGTAAGGGTTCAGAAAACCCACAGCTTCAGCCCTGCCTGGTTAGACAGGTTCTCCAGGAGGTAATTCATTCTTGCCCAGAGAGACTCAGCAAGGCTCCAAGAGGTAATTCATCCCCATCCAGCTATAATTGGTTGGGTTGCAAGAGGATCCCTGCCTACCCAGGCTAAACCAGGCTGTAAGAGGTAGTTCAGCCCTGCCTTGTCAGAGGCAGACTGGGCTCCAGGGGATAATTCATCCCTGTGTTTTCAGATTCAGCCTTGGATCTATAAGTAAAATACCATCTTAGGATGATTAAGTCATTAAACAGCTCCATCTGCTGGGAAGACCAGAAAGCACACAAGAATTTTAAGATTTCTCAAAACCTTTCCAGACTTTATCACAGGCTCACTGGTGCTGGTCTACACTCTCTACCCAGGAACTGGCCTTATTTAAGTTGAGAAATATAGACAGCCCAATGGATAAAGCAGTACTCTAAAATGAACACAGGTGTTTCTGGCCAGTGAAAAATGGAGCACAATTTGGAGCCAGAAAACTTGTTTAACCCACATGCAGAGAATTTCCTGTGATGTCCATTTTCCAACATCAAGAGGCAGGCTACTGTGGGTGACTGGATTTGGGGGGAGTCTGAAGGGGAAGCTAATCTTACAACTGGCTGAAAAGAGAGACATGTAAGCAGGGCAAGAACCAGAATAACAAGATGAAAATTCTGATCAGTTAAACAGAAGCTATTTTAGAGGTCTAGAATAAATAGAACTGAACACAGAAGAACAGATAGAGAACAAAGGCAACCAACAAGAAAACCCTAGGTAAAAGAGTGAAAAAGACATCTAGAATAAATTAAGGAAACCAGATGCCTAGACCCACCAAAAATTATGAGTCACACAAGGAGAAATGAAGATATAGCCTAGTCAAAGGAAAAAAAAAAAAACAAATGCAATGAGACACAAGATTTAAAACAACTTATTGAAGGTATTCAACCAAACAAGCTAACCCAATTGAAAAATCAAATCAATATTTTGAGGGATGATTTGGGAAAACTGATGAATGATATAAAGAAGATGTGCAAATATAAGGAAGAACTCAAAAGTTTTAAAAAACAAGTGGCAGAAATTATGGGAATGAAAGGCACAATAGAAGAGATGAAAACACAATGGAGACTTACAACAGATTTGAAGAGGCAGAAGCAAAGATCAGTGAACTAGAGGACAGAAAATCTGAAATCCTATACACAAAGGAATAGATAGGAAAAAGAATGGAAAGATCTGAGCAGGGTGTCAAGGAAATAAAGGAAAATATGAAGCACAAGAATATACATTTCATGTTTGTTGGAGAAGGTGAAGAGAAGGGAAAAGGGGCAGAAAATGATGGAAATAATAATCATCAAAAATTTCCCAACTGTTATGAAGGACATAAAATTACAGATTCAAAAAGCATAGTGTACCTCAAAGAGAATATACCTGAATAGACTTACTCTAAGACACTAATCAGATTGTCAAATGCCAAAGACAAAGATTTCTGAAAGCAGCAAGAGAATACTGATCCATCACATACAGGCAGAAGTTTGATCAGAAGATCTGTGGATTTCTTAGCAGAAACCATGGAGGTGAGAAGGCAGTGGCATGATATGTTTAAGACACTGAAAGAGAAAAAATGCCAAACAAGAATTCTATATATTGCAAACTGTCCTTCAAAAGTGAGTGAATGTTTAATATATTTTCATACAAACAGACACTGAAAGATTTTTTGAACAAGAGATCTGCTCTACAAGAAACCGTAAAGGGAGTGCTATGTGCTGATAGGAAAAGACATGAGAGAGAGGTTTGGAGAAGAGGGTAGAAACATATACTATCAGGAGGGGCAAAAGGACAGGGAGAAAAAAAAATAAGATATGATATATAAAATCCAAAATACAAAATGGTAGAAGAAAGTACTGCCCTTACATAATAACATCATATATTAATGTATCAAACTTCCCAGTGAAAAGACATAGATTGGCAGAATGGATAAAAAAGAAACATGACCAAACTATTTGCTGTATACAGGGGACTTACTATGGACACAAGGACAAAATGTTGAAAGTAAAAGGTTGGAACAAGATATTTAATTCAAAACAAAACAAAACAAAAAACAACCAGAAAAGAGTGGGGCAGCCATACAAATATCAGACAAATTAGACTTCAAATATAAAATAATTAAAAGAGACAATGAAGGAAACTATATAATAATAAAAGTGACAATTCATCAAGAAGACATAACATCATAAATATTTATGCACTGAGACAGAGCACCTCAAAATACAACAGGCAAACACTGACAACACTGAAGGGAGAAGTAGACACCTCTACAAAAATAGATGGAAACTTTAATACACAGATTTCATCAGTGAATATAACCTCTAGATATAGGATCAATGAAGAAACAGAGATGCTGAATATTATGAACTAGACTTAACAGACATTTATGGAACACTACATCCCACAACAGCACAACAGCAAGATGCATATTTTTCTCAAATGCTCATGGATCTTTCTCCAGGTTAGACCACATATTGTGAAACAAAACAATTCTTGACAAATTTAAAAATAATCACATTATACAAAATGTTTTCCTGGATCATAACATATTGATGTTTGAAATAAAAAACAGGCAGGAGGCTGGATAATTAAAAAATAAATGGATGCTAAACAACACATTCTTAGACAACCAATGGATCTGGGAAGAAATTACAAGAAAACATAGTAAATATCTTGAGAGAAATGAAAATGAAAACAAAACATATCAATACTTATGTGATGCAGCAAAGGTGGTGCTAAGAGGGAAATGTATTGCCCTAAATGTCTATGTGCTGGTATTATGTCCCCCAGAAAAAGCCATATTCTTTGAGGCAATCTTGTGGGCAGACGTGTTAGTGGGGATTAAGTTGGAATATTCGGATTAGGTTGTTTGCATGGAAATGTGCCTCACTCAACTGTAGGTGATAACTCTGATGGGATATTTCCATGGAGGCATGGCCCCACCCATTCAGGGTGAGCCTTGATCAGTGGAGCCATATAAATGAGCTGACAGGCAGAGGGAACTCAGTGCATCTGTGAGTGACATTTTGAAGTGCAGCTGAGAGTGACACTTTGAAGAGGAGCTACAGCCAAGAGGGATACTTTGAAGAATGAGCTGGAACTGAGAGAGGAGCTTAAGCTAAGAGAGGACAAACACCCCAAGAGCAACTGAGAGTGATATTTTTGAGGAACTGCAGCCTAGAGAGGGACATCCTGGGAGAAAGCCATTTTGAAACCAGAATTTTGGAGCAGACACTAGCCATATGCCTTCCCAGCTAACATGTTTCCCGGACACCATTGGCCATCCTCCAGTGAAAGTACCTGATTGCTGACATGTTACCTTGGATACTTTATGGCCTAAGACTGTAACTGTGTAACAAAATAAACCCCCTTTTATAAAAGCCAATCCACCTCTGGTGTTTTGCATTCTGGTGGCATTAGCAAACTAGACAGTCTATATTAAAAAAGAAGAAGAAAGAGCAAAAATCAATGAATTAACTGTTGACCTGAAGGAACTACAGAAAGAATAGCAAACTCACCCCAAGGCAAACATAAGGAAAGAAATAAAGATTAGAGCAGAAAGAAATGGAATAGAGTACATGAAAACAGTAGAAAGAATCAAGAAAATAAGAATTTGATTCTTTGAGAAAATCAATAAAATCAATGGACTCCTTGGTAGGCTAAAAAGAAGGAAAGACAAAGGATGAAAATAAATAAAATCAGAAATGGAAAAGGGGACATTATCACTGATCCTATAGAAATAAAGGAGAAAATGAGAGGAAACTATGAATAACTATATGGTAATAAACTAGACAACTTAGATGAAATGGACAACTTCCTAGAAAAGTCAATGAACATTGAACTGAGGAGAAATTGATGACCTCAACAAATCAATCACAAGATATTGAATCAGTCATCTAAATTCTCCTCAAAAAGAAAAATCCAGGACCAGATGATTCACATGTGAACTCTATCAAGCATTTTGGAGAGAATTAGTGCAGTGTTGAATAACAGTGGCGGCAGTGGGTATCCTTGTCTTGTTCCCTATCTTACAAGAGGAGATTTCAGTATCTCACCATTGAACATGATGTTATCTATGGGTTTTTCATATATGCCCTTTCTCACGTTGAGGAATTTTCCTTTGATTCCTACTTTTGAAGTGTTTTTACCATGGAAGGATGAAGAATTTTGTCAAACATCTTCCTGCATCAATCAATATGATTATGTAGTTTTTCCAATTTTATTTTTAATGTGGTGGAACACAGTCATTGATTTTCTTTTGTTGAACCACCCTTGCATACCTGGAATAACATCTACTTGGTCATTGTGAATAATTCATTTAATATGCTGTTGGCTTTTATTTGTAAGTATTTTGTTGAAGATTTTTGCATCTATATTCATCAGAGGGGTCTGGAGTTTTCTTGTAGTGTCTTTATCTGGCTTTAGTATTACAGTGATACTAGCTTCATAGAATGGGTTATGTAGTATTCTTTCATTTTCAATTTTTTGGAAGTATTGGCACATGAGTGGTATTAATTCTTTGTGGAATGCTAGGTAAAATTCACCTGTGAAGCAATCCTGTCCTGGGCTTTTCTTTCTGGTAAGTTTTTTTTTTTTTTTTTTTTTTTTTTTTTGATTGATTCGATCTCTATGCTTGTGATTAGTTTGTTGAAGTCTTCCCTTGATTCCCAAATCAGAGTAAGTTGTCCATGTTTTCTGGGAAGTTTTCCATTTCATCTAACTTTAGTTTTTTGACATACAGTTGTTCATAGAAAACACATATGATTTTTATTTCTTCAGGGTCAGTGGTAATGCCCTGTTCTAGTTTGCTAATGCTGCAGAATGCAAAACACCAGAGATGGATTGGCTTTTATAAAAAG